>NC_138906.1:41571558-41604386 GCF_965231255.1 Vanellus vanellus
CCTTCCTTTTCCCCCCTTCCCTTCCCCCCTTCCTTTTCCCCCCTTCCTTTCCCCCCCCTTCCTTTTCCCCCCTTCCCTTCCCCCTTCCTTTCCCCCCCCTTCCTTTTCCCCCCTTCCCTTCCCCCCTTCCTTTTCCCCCCTTCCTTTCCCCCCCCTTCCTTTTCCCCCCTTCCTTTCCCCCCCCTTCCTTTTCCCCCCTTCCTTTCCCCCCCCTTCCTTTCCCCCCCTTCCTTTCCCCCCCTTCCTTTCCCCCCCCTTCCTTTCCCCCCCCTTCCTTTCCCCCCCCTTCCTTCCCCCCTTCCTTCCCCCCCTTCCTTCCCCCCCTTCCCCCCCCTTCCTTTCCCCCCCTTCCTTCCCCCCCTTCCTTCCCCCCCTTCCTTTCCCCCCCCTTCCTTCCCCCCCTTCCTTTCCCCCCCCTTCCTTTCCCCCCCTTCCTTTCCCCCCCCTTCCTTTCCCCCCCCTTCCTTTCCCCCCCCTTCCTTTCCCCCCCCTTCCTTTCCCCCCCCTTCCTTTCCCCCCCTTCCTTCCCCCCCCTTCCTTCCCCCCCTTCCTTCCCCCCTTTCTTTCCCCCCTTCCTTTCCCCCCCTTCCTTTCCCCCCCTTCCTTTCCCCCCCTTCCTTTCCCCCCCTTCCTTTCCCCCCCTTCCTTTCCCCCCCTTCCTTTCCCCCCCTTCCTTTCCCCCCCTTCCTTTTCCCCCCCCTTCCTTTTCCCCCCCCTTCCTTTTCCCCCCCTTCCTTTTCCCCCCCCTTCCTTTTCCCCCCCTTCCTTTCCCCCCCCTTCCTTTCCCCCCCCCTTCCTTTCCCCCCCCTTCCTTTCCCCCCCCTTCCTTTCCCCCCCCTTCCTTTTTCCCCCCTTCCTTTTTCCCCCTTCCTTTTTCCCCCCTTCCTTTTTCCCCCCTTCCTTTTTCCCCCCTTCCTTTTTCCCCCTTCCTTTTTCCCCCCTTCCTTTTTCCCCCCTTCCTTTTTCCCCCCCTTCCTTTTTCCCCCCTTCCTTTTTCCCCCCTTCCTTTTTCCCCCCTTCCTTTTTCCCCCCTTCCTTTTTCCCCCCTTCCTTTTTCCCCCCTTCCTTTTTCCCCCTCTCCCCCCCTCTCCCCCCCTCTCTCCCCCTCTCTCCCCCCCCTCCCTCCCTCTCTCCCCTCCTCTTCTACCCCCCTCTTCTACCCCCCCTCTTCTCTTCTCCCCCCCTTTCCCCCGCTCAGTAGTCATTAAGAAGTTTTATTAAGAAGTCTTTCTCTTAAAAAGCAATATAGTTGCAGTGCAGTCTTGAAGTGTGTAGATGTTTTAGAGACAGTCTCAGCTTCTGCAGCAGAAGAGGCAGACAGGGCAGACTTCTGCTCCTTCAGAGAGCCCTGGCTTAAATTCTGTAGAGCCTCAGGTGAAGCGGTCAACGAAGGCCTGTGAGAAGACACAAAAAGGGGATGAACTTCAGTTAGAAGTTAAAAAAAAAAAAAAAAAGGCAGTAAAATCCCCTGCGTGCAATGTGATCTAAAACATCTGAGATCTTTTGCTGTAATTTAGTGAGACTTCAACAAGACTGCTGCTTACGAACTGACGGCACTGATATTTTGTTCTGATGGCGCTTGCGGTGACATTGGTTAATAGCTTCTTTCAATAGCAACGTGATTTATTAAAAGCATAATTCACTGCGAAAAGATTTGCTCTTCTAGAAGCACATTGATAAGTAAATAAAACCGTATGAGAGTTTCCTGCTGCTTACTGCATTGCTACAAAGTGATGGGCTCTTCGTTGCTTACAGATGCTTACAGATTAGTGTTTCCACACAGGCACCCTGGGTTTCCAACTGCACTTAATATGAATGGCTGTTAGTAATACTGAATACAATTTTTAACTTTTTTTAAAAATACATTTCATTATGATACTTTTTACAAATCCATTTTTAGGAAGAGGTGTAGGTATTTATTCTGCAGTGAGATGTTTGCACTACCTCAGACTGGTCACTCTTGAAATTTTCTCACAATTTTATGGCCACTCTGAGGCTGCTGATTGCCTACGTTTTATTTTTAAGAGTTTTACATCAAGCTTTAGCTAAAAGCTGACTTGTATCCCCATGCTGCACCATGCCCAGTTAGGCTGTTCTTTGGATAAAGAAAGATCAAAGTGCCATTTCTCCAGATGACTACCTGCCTCCCTTCTGCTGACATTTCCTTATGTTGTTCATGATCCCCAAATCCATGTACTGGATCATGGTGCGGACTAATTGTCACTTCTTGCGCTGACAATTGCAAGGAGTTCTTGCACTAGCTTGATAGTTTTTTGGAAGAGCAGCAGGAGCCTCATGGTAGCACCGTGTATTGAACCCCCTCACTGAGTTGGCTGGGGAATCGCAAAAGCAGTCCGATTTTATAGAGCAGTTAAGTAATTAAAAGGTTAAAACCTACTACTTTCCAACTGGCAGGGTTACTATAATTCTTTTCAGTGGTCAGGCTCAGACTCTGTTTACAGCATGTGCTCACATGGATTCAAGTGGTGAACTGGGAAGATTAATCCTCTCTACAGCATTACGTAATTCCTCAGTGTGTGTTTCAAAACCCTTCTGTATAAAAATCATAAACCTGACAGGATGGAGGTATCAATCCAGATCCACGACTCAACCCTTTCTCAGGTCCCAGCTTTAGGCCCTTCCTTCCAGAAAGGTGCCAGTGGGCAGCACGACAAGTGCAGGTTAAAGTTCTTGAATCGTGGGCTCAACAGAAAATCCTCGAACTTGCTTAAAGCAGCTGATTAATATTCACGGGTAAAACTAAAATAATTGACAGGAATTATGGAGGTACTGATATTCTCGTTAAGCAAAAAAAAACCTCTCTGACCTGACGTTGTGGAAAAAGAAGTGGAAAATAAATGATCAGTTTCTAAAGTGGAGCTTTGCAAAGTAAGTGTACAAGTAACTAGCAGAATCCCCTCTTTCTCTATGTAATGTCTATTGAAAGCTTTATGAATAAGCATGAGGCTGGGACCAGCACTTCTCCCAGTGCTGGGAGACCTCCCATTCTGCAGACTCCAGACCTTCTGTTTCGAGGGGCTGCCACTGCCAGAGACACCAGAATCAGAGTCATGAAAATATCTTACATGAAGATAATTTTGTTGATATTGTTATCACTTGTTATTTGAAAAAGTGGAAAATCTTCTTTATAGTGTAGTGGTCTGTTTTGGTATTGCCGTGTTCTCGCTTACAGGAAATTTTGTGTCATCTTTGAAGCTTCTTTTTAAGAGAATAAAATAAGGAGCTTAAAAGCACAGCAATGTCATTTGCAAACGTGGTTGTGTTTCGATGAATGTGGGCTACACCTCTTCCTCATGTCAAAATACCAGACAATTTCAAAAGGATTAGGTAGCTTATAGGGAGAAACTGAGAGAAATGAAAAACAGTGTATAAATACATGTTTTTTTCAGGTATATGTGTATATATGCAAATATATATGCACACATACATACATACATGAATATGAGACATCATCCTGGCTTAAGAAAATTTCTTCCTTTTTTTTCCAAGGGACAAAAGTGCATCTCTCTGTAGGCTGCGAAATCATATTTACTTCTGTGATTACATCTACATGATGGATTAGGAGCTCTGAAAATCCAAAAGGAATAAGGACCATAGGTTGTAAGCACAGTTCTAACAGATTTCAAAAATATGGTAATCAAGGGAAAGAAAACTTTGCTCATTTTGGTATTGCTCAACTCAAAGCAATAACAAAAGCGGAATTCAACTGAAGAACGTAAAGACTAGACTGCTCAGGAAGGATTAAGCCTGACTATTTCTGAAAGAGTCCATACAAAGATATCGAAGAAACAGTATTTTATTTTGGGTTTTGTTGTTTGTTTCTTTTTTTTTTTTTTCACTTTAACTATAGATAGTGGATATTTAATTGTACAAATAGACTGTCTCAATTAGTGCTTTCCCAGGAGTCAGCTGACAAATGCTGAATGCCTTGTAATATTATGACCGTGACAAAGTAATGATCTTTGGCAGTGGAGGCAAAGTTGCAGGCTGCTAATATTAATGAATCTGCCCTGAAGCCTTCTGCATTTAAACAGAATCCATTTCATTGACTCCACTGAATTTTTAGATAATCCTGTGTATTTTGCTAATTGTTATAAATGTAACCTGGTAAATGTATTACATCAGGGAAGTACTTATCTCCTTAAATGCAGTTTTCTTTACTAATCTGGATGGAGATAGGAAAAAGAAATTAGAGTGGACAAAAAGTAAGTAGTACACATAAGGATAATGAATGTCACATGGTTTTAACAGGCATTGCTTAGCTTCTCTTCTTTTGCTCAATGAAAATTCAAATGTAACCAGAGGATTTTGAAACGGAGTTTCATTAAGTAGGAAAGATAGTGGAGTTACAAAGAGAGAGACAGGAAAGTGGAGTAAACAAAGCTGAAATGTAGATGTGGTGGAATCCATAAATTAGTTCGTATGTAAATATGCACAGCAGACTGTATGAGCTGTTGCACACAAAAACGCGTAAAGAACATTAAGGTTAGAAAAGTCAAGCAGTCAAACTAGGAGCTGCCATATCCGAGGCAGTCTGTGTCCACGTTGTAATAAATGGAGACTTTGAGGTGGTGAGTTAAGCCTCTCTCTGCTTAACACCGGCAGTTTGCAGGAGAGGCAAGGATAGGAGATTGCTGTGCTGAAAAGTGTCTCCTCTGAGAACATCCTTTAATTCTTTCCATCATGGCAGTGATGGAAGAAAAAGTTAGACCTCATGGGCAATGTCGCAAATGAGTCACTGAGTTACCTGGAATTAGAGGGAGCAGAGCGTAGGGGCACGGAAAAGAGGGTAGAAACACATGGAGGGGGGATTTGCGCATTCTCTGATGAGGTGTGGTAGATTTGAATAATTTCACATGGTCTTCATAGCTTATACAGAGGGATGCAGGGATACTTTCAATGAAAATTTCTAAATCAGCTCCACAGGATTAATACTTACTTATTCGTACTGAAGTGCAATTTTTACTTTGTTACTAAGGTATTTTACCTATCACCTTCCATCTACTACTGTATTTTGGTTTAAGACATTCTGGAATGGATTTACATTGACTGGTAAAACTTGTAAGGAGAATTACTTGCAGGATACAAGCATGATCTGTTCACCATACAGAACGTGGGCAAACAAGCTCTTGAGCCTTCTTTACTACTACTGTTAGCGCAACCGTCAGTGTCCGTATAAGTCAGTTACCTGACAGTCCATGTGTGTTCTTGTTAGTTTTCTTGCAATATCATCAGACCAAAGACTGTCACTAGGATATAGCACACAGGCTGTCATCTACAGTAGCAGAATTCAAGAAGAAAATGGGTACATGTTGTTAATACATACATATGGTTTCTGGGAAGATGATGGAGAAGAATGAGGTGCTTATTTGCTTAAAGCAGCAAAACCTCACATTAGCTGTGTTAATTGATCATTGTCAAAGATGTGTTATTTACAAGAGAGAAAGTACTCTAATTATAGCTAAACTTTTCCTTCCAGCTCCATTCCCTTTCTGTTTAGTTCAATTGCATTTTTTTTAAAGCATTGTTTTCTTCCTTGCACTTTGCTCTCCTCAACAAAATGTTGACACCTTGTCAAAACCCCAGAACGTTCAAAACCAAATGTTATCAGTGATGCTGGGAATCTTTGGATAAGCTAATGAAAGAACAAGTTTGGTTTCCCCAGGCAAAATCTTTGGCATCCTGATCTGTCAGTCTTGGATTCCACACTTCCTGTAGTGGAGAGGTGGAAACAATCAGGCTAAAACTTCACTGGCCGTATCATGTACCCAGCAACAGCTCTATTTTGCTAACAATTAGTAGCTCTGTAAATGAGATTGTGTTGTATGTTGAAGATGTAGCAGCACCCTTATTGGCAAGTTATTACAGTTATGTATAAGACAATATTTTTATCTTTTTCTTTTACATAACAAATCCCTGGAAATAAAATGGTGTGGTTTAGGGTTTTTTTTTTAAGGCTTCATGCACATTTGCTTAAAAGAACATTTACTTTACTAAGTCAAGTGCTGAAATGTAAAGAAATGTGCCAGATTTATGATGTCTCTTATGCATATACAATGATAATTATTACTTGAAGAGTGATTGTTTTGTTCCACAAGACTTGTATATCTAATATGCCAAATATTTACACCTTTTATGTTTTCTTCAGGTACCTGGTTTCGTAGGCTACAAAAAATTTCATTTGGCTAGCCTGGTGTGTTATGAGCAGATGCAGAGCTTTGTGAAAGAGCTCTGCATCTTAATCCCTCTTCCTCTCACCACAGAGAGGTGGAGGTAAATCACAGGAATTTGTTCATTTTTTATTACCTGCCCTCGAGTGATGGAAGGGGCAATACAAGCTGCCTTGGTGTCTGTCTTGGGGGGTGGTGTGGCAAGCTAAGTCCTGGGGAAGTGAAGGTCTGGAAGTGGATATAACCTCTGATGGTTAACACGTGGCAAAAAAAGGGAAGAGTTAAGCTTGAATGCCTGGGCAAAACTGCTTCCAGGCTGGCTACAGCAAAAGGAGAACACAGTTTGCATCAGTGTCACTGGTTCCAAGTAACTCATAGGAACATGTGTGGCTAAGAAGATAATTACTGCAGAAAAGCTCAAAATTTTGAGGAGATGGATGCAGAATGTAATTACTTTATTTAAGAATGAAATAAGTTAGTTGTCAATAATCCTATTCCATTTCTATATGATGATACCTCTGCATAACCCAAATATCCACCAAAGATTTCCATTCTGAGTATTTCATTGAGCATTTCTGGGGTGGGCATGACTAAAGATTGAATACACATAGCTCAACAATAGGGCTAATAGTCGGAATCTGTTCCTTGGTTTAAGCAGGCCTTATTTTCTGGTAAAAAGAATGCCTGTCTCTGAAGGCTATTGGCATACTGATGGGAGGAGTTTGTGTAAAATCTCTCTTTTAAATTCTTTGGTCTGTTGACCTTTGTTTTGATGTCAGTCTGGGGACAGACTTCTAGCTGTCGGAGCGAGGAAAGGTAGAAAAGGGTGGTTGAGAGAGTGACCATAAAGCACTCTCTTTTTTATGTATGTATAAAAGGTGAACTATAAACAAATTGCTTTGTGATAAGATTGTGCTTCATTTGGTCTCTTTTCTGCTTTCCTGTGATGTGCTTATGTAAGCCTTGAGGATATTAAAATATATTTTGAGCCTTCAGTTCATAATGCAAGAGAAAAATTAGGCTTTCTCCAAGAGTGGTGGCTTGGAGCAATAAAGAGAATCTGTATATAAATAAACCTCCAAAAGAAATTTCTTTGATAGACAACTCTTGACAATATAGAAGACCTTTGTATGCACCATCTGAAGCAGGGAAGGAATTTCTGTCTCACAGATGAGTGCACTCAAAAGAATTGTAACAAAAGAGGGCACTACTTTTTTTTAAGAGTAGAAAGTTCTTCTTTTGGCTTATAGAATTATATGATGCTGGCTTTCAGTAAAAGCTATGTAATGGATTGCATTGGATCGGTATATTTTTTTCCAAGAACGCTCCCCAATAGTGAAAGATAGCACACTTCTGTTCTTGACAAAGTGCAAGCACATATTATAGAATCATAGAATGGTTTAAGTTGGAAGGGACCTTAAAGATCCCTTAAAGTTCCAACTCGCCTGCCACGGGAAGGGACACCTCCCACTAGACCAGGTTGCTCAAAGCCCCATCCACCCTGGCCTTCAACACCTCCGGGGATGGGGCACCTATGACTTCTCTGGGTAACCAGTTCCAGTGCCTCACCACCCTCATAGTGAAGAATTTCCCCCTGATATCTAATCTAAATCTACCCCCTTCTAGTTTGAAGCCATTACCCCTCGTCCTATCACTACAATGCCCTTGTAAAAAGTCCCTCTCCAGCCTTCTTGTAGGCCCCCTTCAGATACTGGAAGGCTGCTATAAGGTCTCCCCCAGAGCCTTCTCTTCTCCAGGTTGAACAAACCCAACTTTCTCAGCTTCTCTTGATAGGACAGGCATTCCAGCCCTTTGATCATCTTCATGGCCCTCCTCTGGACTCGCTCCAACAGGTCCATGTTGAGGACTCCAGAGCTGGATGCAGTACTCCAGGTGGAGTCTCACAAGAGCAGAGTAGAAGGGTAGAACCACCTCCCTCGACCTGCTGGCCATGCTTCTCTTGATGCAGCCCAAGATGCGCTTAGCTTTCTGGGCTGTGAGTGCACATTGCCAGCTCGTGTTGAGCTTCTCATCCACCAACACCTGCAAGTCCTTCTCCTCAGGGCTGTTCTCAATCCATTCTCCACTTAGCCTTTATTTGTACTTGGGATTGCCCTGACCCGGGTGCAGGACCTTGCATTTGGCCTGGTTGAACATCATAAAGTTTTCACGGGCCCACCTCTCAAGCCTGTCCAGGTCCCCGTGGATGGCATCCCTTCCCTCCAGCGTGTCAACTGTGCCACACAGTTTGGTGTCATTGGCAAACTTGTTGAGGGTACACTCAATCCTACTGTCCATGTCGCCAACAAAGATGTTAAACAGCACTGGTATGGTCCCCTGAGGAAATGTCACTCATCACTGGTTTCCACTTGGACACCAAGCCATTGACCGCAGCACTTTGAGTGCAGCCATCCAACCAGTTCTTTATCCACCGAGTGGTCCATCCATCAAATCCATGTCTCTCCACTTTAGAAACAAGAATACTGTGTGGGATTGTGTCAAACTCTTTGCAGAAGTCTAAGTAGATGACGTCTGTTGCTCTCCCCTTATCCACCAACACTGTAATGCTGTCGTAGAAGGCCGCTAAATATGTCAGGCATGATTTGCCATTAGTGAAGCCGTGTTCGCGGCCACCAACCACGTCCTTATTTTCCACGTGCCTTAGCATAGTTTCCAGGATGATCTGCTCCATGATCTTGCCAGGCACAGAGGTGAGACTGACTGGCCTGTAGTTCCCCAGATCTTTTTTACCCTTTTTTAAATATGGTCTGCATTAATGGCAAACTTATGAATGATGTCATTGGAGTTGAACAACATATCTTGCAAAGAGGACGTGTGATGCAATCAGTGACAACAATAACAATTTATTTTAAGGAGTATAATTATGTAGCAGGTGTGGGAGAGAAAGGTTCGCATGAACTAAAAAAATTGCCAAACTTAAGTCTTAGCAAGATGAATATTATAGGCAGTTAAGTAACATAGCTGATATTAATTTCACAGATGATGTGTGGTATTATAAATCTCACCATCTGTAAGATGCAAAGAGTTAATTCTATTTCTATTCTAAGTCTGATGCCTGATTAGTTTAAATATCTTTGAATTAGTGGAATGACGCTCTGACTATCAGGTCTTCTGTCAAGAGGTTTTAATGAGTATCAAGTCAGATGATTAAGTTAGAATGATTCTATAGTAAACATGGAAGCTTCAGATGTCAAGTTAACAAAGTAAAAACTATTCCAGTAAAATAAGCAACATCAGTTGAGAGTTCAAAGGAAAGCATGGTTTCAGAGGAGTAAGCAGCTTCATTAAACTCTATTAATGATCCCTATAGACAAATTTTGCATTTAAATTAATGCCTTGCTTCTAGAGAAAGCAGTATTACTGAGCTTCAACCAGTGATGCAAAGAGATTTACGTGAGCTGAACATCTGTGATTCCCTGACTACTGACCTCCTAAATAAGATTTTTTTTTTTTTTTAGAATTACATTAGTTGTAGATTTAGTAGTTCACTTTTTTTTTTTCCCTCTCTCTGCTAATAGACAGCTGTTTGAATTAAATTCATTCTTTATCCTTTCAGGGTCTTCATTCTGGTGCCTACTGGATATTGTTCCTATAAAGAATGAAAAAGGAGATGTAGTACTCTTTCTGGCCTCTTTCAAAGATATAACAGACACAAAAGTGAAGATTGCTGCAGAAGACAAAAAGGAAGGTTTGTGTGAATTGCAATAACACTAATAAGAATGAGCACTGATAAGTTTTTGAGAGTTGCACCTACATGAACTCTCTCTCTCATGTACGCTTTTCAATATAGAGACTTTCTAGCTTTCCAAAGGAGAAGTTAACATAGGACGTGGAAGGGTAAATAATCTCTTGAAGTTATTATTTTTAATTATTTTTTTTTTACGTATTGGTCCACGTTCTCTAAACATGGAATTCAGAGGACAGAAAACTTTGTCCTTAAAATTAAATTTGTTTAAATGTACCATGACTTAATTCATTTACTTTCTGGATTTTCAGAGGTGCATTTTGAAAAAGCTAGACTGTTTCAAGCATTCCTTATGGGAACCTGATTTCAACATGTCTGAGAGATGAACGAATGCTTTTTTCCTGTTTTTCTCTAAGCAGAATATACATCTTTAGAAATTATTTTGCCTATTGAGAAGCATGACTATTCTTGTGTCATCTTATTTTCATTACATTATATTAAATGATAAAATTTATTATGTCTTTAGGAATATCCAATATAAGAAATACGTTATCACATTTATTTGCTTCTGAAAGGAAACAATGCAAGGCTTCTCTCATGAATTTGGAAAAAGATTGTGTTATGTTAATGATTCACAGCCACCATAAGATAATTTTGACTGTATAGTGTAGTCAAGTTTTGATAAATTCTGCTAACACAAAGCAAAGGTAGTGTGGGGGGGATGGAGGTAATGCAGTCAGCATTGACCTGTGTTGTGCATCAACAGCAGTGAACTTATTCCAGGGTTATATTTTGAACAGCTATACTAAACCAAGATGTTAGTTTTGCAATTTTTCAGTGTCAAAGGAACTGTCTAGAAAAAGTTTATCTGTAGAAGGTAAATTAATTCTGTAAAATTTCATTACTGTTGAATTTTCCAATCTGGTACTACTCTGGGATTTATTTTAATTTTCCACCCTGTGATAGACATTTTATTTCTGCATATCTCAGAAACTATGTAGATATGGCCTTCAGACTCCTTTTCTCCTTACGGGTTTTTGAAGTAGGGGAACAATTAGGAACAATTAGTATTTAACTTTTTCTGATTTTTAATTAGTTTTTCAATAAAATAGTTATATTTCAGTTAGAAAGAAGTGTAATTCAGCATTCTTTTACAACATTTTAGTACTTTAAAACAGAAAATACTGTGCTTCCTAGTGCTGCTTGAATATTCTTTACTCAACGTTTATGCTTACAATGTCTGCCTCTTCTGTACATTGGGACAAATAAGTTCACCTTTGACTTACTTTTCGGGCCCTGAATAATGGAGGGGGATATTTTTGCACCCTTCACTTTTTGCACAGAACATATTTGAGAATTTCTGAGCTGCAAGACTGAAGAAAGGCTTTGAAGCAGTACACAAATACATTTTGCAGTTTTCCTTATATCCAATTTCAGCCAATCACTTCAACCCAAATAAAATAGTTAAAATATAAAACATATTTTATCTAATTTCTCCTTAAGCCTTAGAAAGCCTTACACTTATGAAAGTTTTAGAAAGCAGTTTATTAAAATATGATATGTGGGGCCATGTAGACGAGAGATTGTCAGAACATCTGTGCTCTAAAGGCTAATGATTTACCTTATGAGAGATGCAAATTTTCAGGATACGCTCAGTGAGAAATCACATTTAGAATGCCACTGATGACTTGAAATAGATATATCACTGATTACTTGTAAAATGGCAGCTATTGTTTATCTGATAGACATTTTATAGCTGTACGTTTATTTCAGGAGGGATTTCAGCTTTTGATGTGAGTTCATGTTAAATTGTAAATCTAAGCAGATCTTAATTCACATTTGCTGTTGCACATTTAAAAATTAATACTTCTCCTACTGTGTACTGACAGAGGAATGCACTTATGCAGAGCTACATTACACCAGCAAATGCCCATTCAATTGCTGTACCTTCTGGATATCAACATTTGGCTCTCCTGTGCAATGTACTCTTCAGAGCACAATCTTGAAACTTGGTTTTTCCTTCTCTTTATACTTATTTTAAAACCATGGCAATCATTTTATGCTATGGTGATACTTGTTTGCATCATGGCAACGGAAAGTAGTACTCAGTGTGGGCCTTTGCCAAATAATATATTTTATGTAATATAGTGACATAAGAAATAGGATTTAACCATTTATTCAAAATATTTACAAACAATTCCAGCATTTTAAATTTATGTAAATCTACATAGCTATATAAAAATAAATTTAATGGTATGTTAGCTCTTTGAATAACATTCAAATTCTTCCTATGGAGCGTGATTCACTAGTCCTCTAGTGGTGAACATCATCTTATCATTGTCAGAAAAGAATTCTCAGTACAATCTATGCACCTGATTCAGTATGTGAAATTTCAGAATGTTTAACTTCTAGAGGTAATTGGTTCTCCTTTACTTAGTCCAAACCCACTATCAAGTATATAGGATGTACCTTGTATTAATAGAAAATTGAGTTTGTGTTTTGTTTAAAGGTATTAAAGATCTTCAGTGATCCAGTGTTCAGTGATTAACATCCATTGCAAAGTGATTGACCCACATTGCCAGATATTATTTTCACAGTTAATATTGCTAAAAAAATAATTTTACTTTTTCAAAGGTAACGGAATTAGTCCTTTCAAAAATTGGATAACTTATAAACTTGGAGTTGAAAGCCAGCTCTTGCTATAAGATAATTGCCATTATGTGAAGTTTTCTATGCCCTTTTTGGCATATCTCTTGTGGTTAGATTGTGTACAAGAAGCAGAACTTAGACACAAACATGCTTGGCGTGAAACTCTTCTGCCTACGCAAGGCTGTGGTATTAATGTTTTTGTTTCAGTCTCTCTCTTCTCTGCTCTGCCCACAACAGGCTTTGATAATTTGTATGGAACATTAATAGTCACATTCCATCTCCCTTTAATTTCTAAAGTCCTTAGAAAGCTTATCTAAGAAAATATCCTTTCCTCCTAAGTCTGCCCTGGACCCACTGGCATTCCACCAAGCGTGTGGCAATACACCCTCACTGGTGGTGCCTCCAACAGTCTTCTCCAGACTTATTCTTCCTCACGTCTTTCCTACCTTTGATACCACCTGTTTCTTCTGTAAAATCTTGTTATCCTTGTACTTTCACAATGACACCTTCTTGAACTTTATGTCCTGGCTTTATGGCCTCTCTTTTCTTGTTGATTGTCTTTTTACTTTTGCAGACCTCAGGAGTTGATACCCTCTTCGATTTTCTCCAGACCTTCTCTTATCTGTTTTATCTCATCTGTTCACACAACTTCACTTGCTCCTTTGTGCTAATGTGCCTTGCAAAAGTCCACTTTTTTGCCTGATTTCCCTTTACCCAGCCCAAATGTCAGATGTCGTCTGTGACCTTTTCTTTTGAATGTCTCATTCTGAACACAAAATTAACAGATTGTTTTCTGTTCTCCTGTATAAAAGTTTCCAGTGAAATCAGCTCTATCAGCCAATGGGAAAAGCAGACTTTGTCCTAAGACTTTCATAAAAGAAAAAGGCAAAACCACACACCTGAGAATTTTGGAAGTCTTTAGGAAGTGCTGCAACAGTCAGCAACTCTCGTATGGCTTCTATTGTTTGGTTTGGGTTTTTTTAAGTTAATTTACCATCCTCCTCCATCCAGCCCCACACACCTCTTAATTGTAATGTTCTTAGAGGCCTCAACTTTTAATATTGGTAATTTGCTTTCAACAATACATTTCCCCTACCTGCAAGTTTATTGTAGAAACACTTTGTACACTTTGCTTTCCATCTGCTTAATAATACCTATAATAATTTACTGTTGGGAAAAGCAACTCAATAGCTTTTCTTCCTAAACTTGGGCTCTTTAATCAAATTGATGGTCTTTCCTTTCCAATATACAGGAAAAGGGTTTTTTATAAACACAATGATTCGTTCAGAAACTGCTTCTTAGACAGTTCTATGGGAGATTTATTTTAGCATCCTAGCTTACAATGAGCTAAATTTTGGTAAACTGGTTAAGAGTTCCATTGTCTTTTGGGGGGAAAACTGATTAAAATGAAAATATCGGACTCTAAATCTGGACTCTAATATGGTATGGCTGGGTCACTGTTTTTATATTTCTGTATATGAACTTTCCGTAACACACTTGGACATGCGCTGGAAGTCAGTGAGATTAAAAGAATCCAGGTAGGGAATTAAGAAATTAAATCAGTCTGTGACTAATTTTAGATCTCTAAACTGTATGCAAATACGTAATAATTTGGGTAATAGAGATGTAGAGTTTCACTGCTAAAATTCCTCTGTTGAATGACTCATTCCAAAAAGCTTCCTTTAGCCTTCATTGTTAATCTATTTGTTGCTTTTTTCTTTGAGAAAATTTTTAGCACTTTGCTTGAAAACAATTATCTTAGGACAGATTTACTCAACTTTATTCCCGCATTATTACAAAAATGTGTGCAATAGGTAGTAACCACAGAATCACATGATGGTTGAGGGGGGAAGGCATCTCTGGAGATTGTCTGCTCCAGTGCCCCCTACTCAAAGTAGAGTCAGCTAGAACACGTTGCCCAGGACCGTGTCCAGATGTGTGAGGAATATCATGAAAGATGGAGACTCCCCAACTTCTCCAGGCAGCCCGTTCCAGTGTTTGACTGCTTACAAAGTAAAAAAGCTTGTTCTTATAATTAAACAGAATTTCATGTATATAACTGTTGTGCCCATTGCCTCTTATCCTTTCACTGGGCACCACAGAGAAGATCCTGGCTTTGTCTTCTTTAGCCCTCCGATGTTTCTGTGCTCCAGCCTGAACAGTCCCAGCTCTTTCAGCCTTTCCTCCTATGTCGGATGCTTCAAACACCTTATCATCTTTGTGGCCCTTTATTGGATTTTCTCTAGTATGTCCATATTTCTCTTGTATTGAGGAGCCCAGACTTGGACCCAGCACTGCAGATTTGCCTCACCAGTGTAGCAGAGGGGAAGGATAATCTCCTTTAACCTGCTGGCAGCACTCTTCCCAATGCAGACCGCAATGCTGTTGGCTTTCTTCGCTGCAACGGCACATTGCTGGCTCGTGTTGAACTTTGTGTCTACCAGGGCCTTTGGGTCCTTGTCTGGCAATCTGGTTGCCTGCTGGTTGGCCCCCAGGCTGTCCTAGTGCATGGATTTATTCCTCCCAGATGCAGGACTTTGCAGCTTCCTCTGTCGAACTCAATGAGATTCCTTTTTGACTCATTTCTCCAGCCTGTCGAGGTCCCTCTGAACCTTCTTGCAGCACAAACATCTGATGGAACAACTTCTCACTCCCAGATTGTATCATCTGCAAACTTTCCACGAGTGCACTCTTTCCCATTTTCTAGGTCATTAGTGAAGAAGTTAAACCGTATTTGCCATAGCATCAATCCTCTAGCCATAATGCTATTGAGTGGCTTCCAGCTGGACTTCATGCTGCAGATCACAACCCTCTAAGCCCTGCAGTTAAGCCAGTTGTCAGTCTACCTCACCAGTTCCTCACTTGTTTGTTGGTCGTTGTCTTCTCCCCACATTGTTCCTAGGTTGAAGGCCTCCTTGTTGGGTTGTCCTGCCTGTTGGTAAAGATGCTTTTATGCTAGTATTAACGTGAATTAAAAGCCAGACTACACCCTTTCCCACCATGGATTAAACTAAGCTGCAGTGTTACGGTTTAACTGGCTAGCTTTTTCTGGCTTCTTATTAATCCTTCGGTCTATACAAACTTCTACAAAAACAGATTTATTTTGATTACACATCATTTGTTAGAGGGAGGGGTTGTTCTTTTCAGTGTGCCAGAAGTGAAATACCATGTGCCAAACATTTTGCATTCCAGATTTTTATGTAAAAATTGTCTGTTGGGGGCAGAGATGGGCTCCTCTTCTAAGAAATTCTGCAATATGCACTTTGATTTATTCTGCTTAATTACTGTCTCAGCTACTTCGTGATTGCTCATGCTACAGCAGTGAATATTCAGGGCATAACTATTCATTTTAAAGCTCCTTACACCACTCAGGAGGCACGATATTGAGAGGAGGGACATACAGTCACTTAGATGCACAGTATTCAAAGCAGATAAAATGGTTTCAGGATGCGTGGGGTACCATGTGTTTCTGTCGATGGAGGAGGGGGGATAGAAACAGAGTTTTACCCCAACTTTCCCACTGCCCAAAGGAAGAACGTGTTGGGGAAGCGTTTATTCTGCAATGATTCAGTTACATCTTCTCTAGGATGACTTTGCTCCTGGCTGACCATCAAAGTAGGAAGGGTCTTGAGTCTCTTCTGCCCTCAGTAAGAGAAACTGCTTTCCTCCTGGTCAGGGCATGAGAGCGTAAACACTTAGGGGACAAAAATAGAGCTGCCTTTCTACTCCCTGTTCCTGTAGATTAATGTGAGCTTATAGATTCTCTCCCTTTCTGCTTTCCACCTTCTTACACAAGCAAATAAGTTGAACCTTTAGAGACATATGAATCTTTACGGCCATTGTTTTAACTTTTTACCAAGTGTTAAATGAGAGTGGCAGTCGCACTCAGAGAGGCACAGGGTATGTTCTGGAGGTGAGGAAGAAAGTTTTGTTTTTGGTACATGTGGAGTGAAAATAAGAAAAAAGAAAAGCAAATAAACTCTGATTCTTGACCAAACGGAGAGGAGCAGACTGTATTTTGGGATATCCTGGAAGGGTGAGAGAATATGTGCATTAGCAACCAAATAGTTCATTGACTCACCAGTTCCTGGATAAACTCGTGCAATCACCTCTAGGTTTTCCTTAGAAACCAAGTTATCAAAATGGGGGGAGGGAGGAAAGTTGTTTGAAATTTTTTGTTTTGTTTTGTTCTTCATTTTGCTGCTTTTCTGTTTGTTGGACTAAGTTGATGGCAGTGTTAGTGGCAAATATCTTCAGATTTTCCTTTTAGAGTTTGCTAGCTCAACCATGTAAGATTGACAACAGAAAGCATGGAAGAAACAGGGAATATGTTTAATATGTGAGTTGCCAATCAGAAGAACTCTTCAGAGTTATGTGTATGGTAGGTGGGGATTTTTGGGTTTTTTTTGACGGGCACAGAGACGTTTCTCTGAGGAGGCAGAGGGTTTGCAAACCTTTGTACATAAATATCTTATTTCTATGGAAGAAATCTGTAAAGGAGGAGATGTCTTTAAAGACTTCCACAGGCCTAAAACCAGCCTGGGGTCTTATATTTTATTAATTAAAAGAACACGAGGACTACAATGCGTATTACATGTGTACTTTGTGTTCAGAAAGACAAATAAAGGAACTTGGACCATTTGCAGAATTCACCTGTAATTGCAATTATACTGAACATGGTTCCTGCTGTAGCTCCTTAGAGCAACTCTGAAGTCCTATAAAGACTTGGCAAACAAGACCTATTGCAGGTGAGTTTTGTCTAGCTGTAGCAAAGTGAGATGCTTTTTCTTAAAAAAGCTGGTTTTCTCCCTTTTTTTAACTCTAGACAAGTTGTATTGACCACAAAACATTTTTATAGGTGACTGATCTGGTTCTGAATTGTAGATAAATACATTAAGACAACAAGTCTTCATTTTCAAAAGACTTGCTTTCATTACAAGATATAAACTATTCAGGTGTATATATTCCTGTTTTCACTTAAGTGAGCAAAGTTATACTTTACTGTCAACTTCTGTGCAAATCTTTTTTTTTAAATTAATTTGTGCAAAAAACCGTGATTATGAAATTATGATCACATGATGATTACAAATAAACTTCCTTAAATATTGTGGAGGACAAAATATCAGTAAATAAAGTATGCAATTGAATTAATGGAATTAAAGGAAAAAAGAAAATTTTTAGGTTCAGTGAGATAATGTCCTTAAACACTACATCCTTGCACAGAAAGACAGACAATAAAAAGTTTCTCTGTGACTTAAATAATTGGAAATATTTAAACTCTAGCATTTTTTAAAAATATTTCAAATATTCTCTGTATTATTACAGTTATGTTTTTGTTCATAATGATAAAAGAGCGTATCACTTTGCCATGAGCTAGCATTCACTGTGGGAAATACAAACTATTCCAGGAAACAAATGTCACATCAAAAAACAACTGAAAGAATAAGTGATGACCCAGCTGTAAATTCAATACTACATTTTGCTCTGTAAGAACTACATATGACCACTCATTTCAGTTAAATCAATAGACATGTCTCAAATTTGGTGGCATAATAAAAATGACAATTTTCCCCCTTGTGAGATGACTCTCTCTAATTCTGTAGTAATAAGCTGGAAAATGAACTATTTAATTTTTAGTTGGATTATTTTACTTCATTATAAGAGATTCTGTAACTTTTTCTAAAACCTGAGAAAAGGCAGTGGTATTAATAAATAGGTAAATAGCTTAAAGTCAATTCACCTTCAGAGTTGTTCTGCTGAATCTCAGTCTATTAGAAGGAGTTGGAAAAAAGGTGTGTCTACTTTGATTATTATTTTTTTTCAATTCTAAATTTTATGAGATAGGCCTAAATACTGGCATCCAAAAAAAAAAAAAAATATTTATTTAGGAGTGTACACCCATCAACCACCAAAATGGAGGTGGAGAAAGATGCTTTCTTCTGGTCTTTGCGTGTCTTTTCCCCCCTACGCATTTTTCCTAATGATGGAAGAAGCAGCAGTTCAAAATGTGGTTAATGATATCTTATCTCATAAGCATACTACTGTTTCAAGATCTTTCTGTTCCATGAAACAGTAGTAGTAATTTATACTATTGCTTCTTTTCTCTGCCTGTTCGAAGCTGAATTTTCTCTGAAGGCACAATATTAAAATCATACAATTGATTCTGTGTAAAATGGGTCCATTTAAAAAATATTCTGTAGAAATGTTTACAGTTTTTCAGCTGGTATGTGCGTTAAGTACGTCTTCTTATTGAATCAGTTAATCAGTTAACAGAATAAAAAAGTTGCTGAAGGCTAGCCTGGGTCCACCGTACAGCTGATAGTTCTGTGAATACTTGGTGGTTGTTGACAGAAAGAATGTGTCATGCGACCAACAGACCTTCTGAAGCCTATTGCCCATGGTAGGGTTTTTATCCTGTCATTAATACCAAAGCAAGCTTTCATCAATTTTCTCTTTATTGACACCTGCCGGTGTGCTGTCCCCTAGACAATAATATCTGAAAGTTAGCTAAAGGTTTTTAAAAGCCTAGAAAAATACATAGCAGACTTCTGTGCAATCTGTTTTTGAAGGGGTTTTTTTGTGTTCATTCAGAATCCTTTTGTATTGCTTTACCCCAGTTGGCTCCTTCGGAATTTAATCGGGTTTGGGGGGTTTTTTGAGGGCTGCCTATGAAATGTTTTTTTCGTTAATGATACTGGATATGATTAAGTACTACTGTGTTTCCTGTAGGCATAACTGTATTTGTTTTATGGCATGTGGGTTATTCATGGGCATCTATACAAAGATCACACTTTCTGCTGCGGTTTTCCTTATCCTATAATGCAAGCGATGAGGGTTTCTCAAGACTTGTATTAAAAGGACAAAAAAATCTTGACTGCACTTCTTACAGGAAGCCTTTTATAGATAGAGTTCTAAGATTAATAAATGATGGAGAAATTCTTTAATAAATGGTTTGTTGAACCCAGGATTAAAAAGGAACAGTTCAGTACTTATACAATATCCCACGTAACATCTCGCTGTGCGCTCAGGCCAAGCAGCTGGGTTATGACACCCAAAACATATACACAGGAAAGATAATGGGGGAGGTTTATTTCCCTACCTGATTTCAGAATACAGCAGTAGGAGACATCAAGCAGGTACATGAATGTGCCACTCCCTCTGTGTTTTGAGAAGGGAAGGGTCCAAACAGCGGTAGTTTGAAGTCACAGTCTTAGCCCAGTTACTACCCTTTTTCACGGTGCTCCAGCATGTACATGGAGCAGCATCATGGATCTCTTCAAGTCTGTCCATATCTGGATACTTCTTAGCAGTGACGAAAGTCCATTTGTCCAGTTCCACTTTTTTTGTTGTTGTTGAAAAGGAAATCTAGTTCATACATTCAGAAGGATATTATTTCAGTGACACATTTTCTGAGGTGGGAGCTGGCATTATCTGCTGGTTTATCTCATGATTGACTTCAACTTTGTAAAAAATGAAATAAATAAAAAAAATGTCCTTAGCTACTCTACCAACCTATCCAGTCCTCTGAGTAAAATGCTAGCAGAATAAAAATTTTATCCTGCTCCTGGACCTCAAAAGAGCTAAGAAAAAGTCATCTCATTATTTTATGTAAGACTATTTATAAAAGTATACACTACACTATTAAGTAAACCTAAAAAATATAATTTTTCCAGAAAGCAGGCACAGTAGGGTCGACTGTCCATGTAAATCCAGAGATTGTAGCTCACTGCTTTTTTTCAGAACTCTTCCTTGAAAAGTGTTTAAAGATAGCTATATTGATACTATCTGTCCTATTTTTACCTACATGGACAGTCAGGTTTGCTGCATGTCGTGACTCGAGATGGTCATATTTATACTGTTTGAAGAGGACAGACAATGTCTCTGAATCAATCTTACCCTAACAGCCCCACCTGGCAAGCAAAAAGGACAGCAGTGGCAATCAAGTAATTGGGGCTGATATATAACCCTGAGCATGGAGCTACCGTGGTTGTGAAAATGTAAAAAAGCAGTGAACAGTTATGGTCTTTTTCCTAGTGGTGAACTCTATCTTTTCAATGGCTACTGTACTCGAGGGAGTGAAAAAAAATGCAGAAATACTGCTAAAAGGTCCAAGTCTGCAGCCTCACAGCCTTTAGGATAACTCTGTCCTGTTGGTTTTTGGTAGAACTACCTTCTGTGAATGAAATCACTCAGGTTTGCATGTGTTTCCAGGACTAAACCCTCAGACTACTTTACCTTGCCCCTCTCTACCTCATTCGTGTATTGTCAGTATATTGTGTACTGGGTTAAATTTGAGAGGTGCTGGTTGCTTTTATTTGTTCCCTAACTTTATGATTGCTTAGGTAAAAACAGATAAATCACTTGGATTTTCCTGTGTAATATGAATGATATGGTAGATATTAATTTTTTTCTTTCTCATCCATGCACGCTCGTATAGAAAACTTTCTGTGCTAATGACCCATGATCAGACTGGGAGATGATTCTGTACAAGAGCATGTTGGTCATTTATTCACACCAGAGGGAAATCTTGGTAGTGGTTTTAATTAATGTATATTCTGTTGTGATAATACGTAACCTGAGGAAAAAGTGAAGACAGTTCTTTCCAAGGGATACAAATTAATGCTGTGAAAAATGAGGAAAACTACCAAAGCTGAGACATTTTTTGTCGATAATGCACAACCTTTCTGGCCAGAGCAGGTTAGCTTATTTCGGTATTTGGAAAGTGATGCTTTTCATGGTCTCTCTCATGCCACAGCTCGTCTGCTATGGAGTGAGCATAATGCCTCTGGGTCACATCAGAGTTACTCAGAGTAGACAGCTTGAATCCACTATACAAGATTATGGTGGGTCCGCTTGTATGTGATGGATTTACTTTCCAAGGAAGCTCCTATACCCATGCAATTACAGCCAAGCGGGGCTGGAGACCTGGAACAAGAGCAGCGTGGTATTCAGGTGCAGCCTGCTTGTGCCTGTGGAAAAGTTCCTGGGCCATGAGCTGGATCTTGTCACCCTCTCAGCTGTCCTGAGAAGGAATGTCCCCGGGAGCTGGCTGGCTGCAATGGGCGCCATCAACCATGTGTTGAGCAGCCCTCCTCCTGGTCCGGCTCTGCCAGAGGAAGGACTTGTGATATCTTTTATTTGTTACCACCTGAACTTCATGACTGCAAGAACAGCATGACTCTTATCTCTTGTTTGATGATTAAACACTTTATTTTACATTTCAAGCATTTAAATGTATCATACTTTATCTGGGGAATAAGAACATTATAAACCATAAAGTATTCTGGACTATATCCGACACTATGCTCTGACTACTCTGATGTGCTTTGAAGGAGAGCAGACATAGATTTGGGTTTAATTTGGTCAGTAAAGCTGAGTTTACAGTTCTTTTGCATTGCTAGGGCAGCATACACCTAGTAAAGCTTATCAGAAGTTGTCGGGGTTTATTTTATTGATTTGTACCGAAGGAGTAGATTTATTTTTTTTCCAAAGGGACGAGAAAAGAGTTATACCTCCACGTTCTATTAACTTTAAGTGGAAGACTGATGCCTCATGTTCTTACAAAAGCACAAACAGAAAAGTCAACGGTTACAAAGATGTTTGTGTCTGATTGCGCTTTTTTTACTGCAACTTTCCCTTACAGGATTGTAAGAAGTAGCCTTAAGCTGTTATGAGACTAATGTTAAGACTTCTGAGGTTGCCATGTGTGATGGTTGTGGTGCTGCACCACTTGAAAGAAAAAATAAGCAAGACAGCAAGAAGAGTTAAAAAATGTATTACCGCTTTTCTGATCAAAGAAAAGGGAAATTAAGACTGAATTGCAAAGCATCCTTTTTAAGAGCTATTTTGGGGAGCAGATTATCATCGCATAGGAAAGGGTGTGTAGGAGCTCCAGGAGATAGAGCCCCAAATCTGAGCTTTTTTTAGAGCAATGATTTCTCACAGTATTTGGGGAGACGAGAAATCCTTTTGATTTTAAGCACAGGGTAAAAATAAACCAGCTGTATTTAAAGTGACGTTCTGCTTATGCGTGGATTTACTATTGTATCTTTTTGCTAAGCTCAGCCATGGAAAGAGAAAAGCAAGTCTGTCAGGTACCTAAAGTTTTTTAAGAACTAGAAAGAAACAGCTGGGTGTTTATAAAAAATCAACTGTTTCCTTCAGAATAGTGAGTAAAAAACCTGAGTGTGACAGGAAAAGAATGAAACAAACAATAATCACACACATACAAAGGCACACCTGGTGAACTACATAGTTTACTAAGGATCAGGATTGCCTCTTTTCCTAAAGGCACTGGGAAGATCAAAAGAAGAATTCACAAATGTCATTCATTGATTTATGTTATAGGCTATTGTTACGTGCTCTACTAATGGAATTGTCTGATGGGATCTTATCTGCAGAGGCAAATCGTATTTTTTTCCCTTCTAATAACTACAATAAAAAATCTTTACCATTTCTGTTTAAGAAGAAAAATATTACTTCATAATGAATGTCACACTTTCCTTTTTTATCTGCGCTTAGCCATCTCTAGGAGTTGAGTGACTTCCAATATTAACATAGAGGTAACATTAATCCTTTGCAAAGAGTGGAATCAGCATGTGATGGAAGTCACTTGCTGTGCAAATATGAAAATAGTATGATTCGAAGTGCCATATCAAGCCCCACAGTCTGAGCAGGTTAATGAGTACAGAATTCTTACTGGCTGGAATGCTAGACCTACGCAGGAGAGATGGGATCCATCCAAAGCAAAATATTATCAGGCCACTGGCACATGAGGTTGCAAATCTTACAAGGAACTTGTTTTTATTTAAAAAGTGCACAGAAAATGAAAAATCAGTGTCAATAAATGTATAGAAAAAAGAAACAACTTTAACTAAATATGCTTACGCCGACTGTCTCCATAGTAATTATTGCCGTCCTGGAAGGAGATGGATTTACGGACAGCTTTCAGCTCAGTTCTCAGCTTGTAAGAAAAAGGCAAATCTGAAGTTAGGAGTTACTAAGAAAAAAAATGAAGGCATTCTTACATTATTGTATTAGGCAATTGTGCATCCATATCTTGAAAGTTGCATTCTGGAAAAAGGAGTTACTAAAAGGATATCTTTAAAATGGTTCAGGAGATCCAGGAGGGGTAAAGAGAAGGTCTTCAAGGTTGACCAGAGGTAGAGAGCTCCACCTGCACACAGGAAGAGCCTTGTATTGCTGGGGATGCTGAAAGTACTCAAAGAAACGCCACCTGAAGGCACCATGCCTGCCTTCTGCAACACAGTTCAGTGTGGGTTTCACAACACATCACATCACCTGGGCTGCTACCACCTACCAGGATGGATTGTCTTGTGCTTTGTAGGCTAAGGATATGGTGAGGTATTAGACGTGAGACATCATGAGGATGAAATCTTTAGCTAAAGAGTCCTGAAAACATTCTGGCCAGAAACTTGGGAAGGGTATTTGCTCACTTTCTCAGCCTGCCTCATAGCAGATCCGCAGCATATGTCATTGGCTACTTTGGGAGGCAGGACATTAAAGTGAATGGACTCATCCAGCATGGTAGTTTGAGAAAGGGAAGAGAGAGAGGCCTGTAAATAGTTTTAAAGAGAATTTCAAAGTCATATGACAAAAACATGTTACTCCAGCTGTCCAACACTACAGTGGAGACCTGATTCAATAGACTTAAATTCATTTTTGCTCAGAGAAACAGATAAGTACTCTGCTCTCACCCCAAATTTCAGAACACTTCTAAAATTTAGAGTTTTAAATTGTTAGATAATTGGGATGTGAAAATTTAAAAAAAAACACATTCATTTACTTGAGTTTAAATAGCCCCTATTGTTTTACCTTTCTTCATTGTATCTGGCACCTGTATGTTTTGCAGCCCCACCTCCAGGCATCCAACTTGGAGATGGGAAGTAGGGCCTTCTCCATCTGCCTCCTCCAGCTTTCGAGTAGCTATTTGGTTTTGCAGTGCAATGTTTCTTCCTTCCTTTTTATTTTTCCTTTTTCTTTTTTTTTTCCCCATGTCCTCCTTACTGACAGGTGAAAAACCCTCAGCTGGAGAGGGCTCTTGCATGAGTTACATGAAACTTTTTTCACTGAGAATTTTGGGAAGTTTAGCTTCCTACACTTTTTGTTATGTATGGCTTTGTGTTGTAGAGCCAAAAATATATCAGTCTTGTATAATTCAAATCTTTCTGGCTTTTCGAGACAGGTTTCAAGATGTAGCTGTTTTGCTTGTTGATAATTTCTGGTTCTGCTAATTTTATTTTTTTTTTCCCCCCTTAATCTGTATGCATTGAATTGACTTTAATTAAACCTGTTTGACAGACAACTTCTTCCTTTATTCCCATAATTCCTTTTCTCTTAATCCTGACACATCACAAAATGTCTGCTTTCATTTACCCTGGCATCAATTCACTGTAATTCCATCAGAGTCACTGGAGTTACTTTGAATTTATTGCTGTATAAGCAAGAACAAAATTTGATCCCGTGATTGACAATTACAGACATCTGAATGGAGGGGAGAATCACAAACCTTTCCAAAACAGTGTTCAGTCTTTACTCTTAACGGATTTCATGTCACCAAGGAATGTGTCAAGTGATTATGCCAGTGACCATGTGGCGGGAAAAGAAATCTAAAGACTTGAATATAAGAATTGGAATGAACAAGCTTGCAAATTAGCATATTCTGACATAATGGCAGCCTAGTACAAGTCAGATTCTTTGTTTTTAAAAAGTACACTGCAAGAGATTTTTGTTCTCTTTCCCTGAAATACAAGAGAGAGTAGAAACACCTTTAGGACATTTTAAGTGGTTACTCCTAGCCATGCTTGCCTCTGGTCAGTAATCACTGTTTAATTTTGTGAAACAGTAAGGAGTACATTTTTCTTATCGATAAAATCCTGTGTTGTAATTAATGGCTTCTGAGTTGTGTGAAGGCGTTTGACAATTAAAACTTCACAGTAATTTTTATTTGCCCTTCAGGAGAGGGATTTTGTTTTCTTTACTGCAAAAGATTAAGCAAAACTAAGAAAAGGTGTGTTAATCTTCACATCTACCCCCATTTCTTCCAAAGTCTAAAATGTCAGTAGTTCAGCTCCTAAAGTGCCATTTCCTGATGTTTAATGGACTTTCACTTCTGTTCTGCAGAAAAATGGAAAGGAAGAGGAAGAGCGGGGTCACATTTTGAGTCAGCGCGAAGACGGAGTAGAGCTGTCCTTTATCATATCTCTGGACATTTACAAAGAAGAGAGAAGAACAAATTAAAAATTAATAATGTAGGTGTAATTCTTCTCTTTTTCAAAAATGTAATCTTTATACTGTCGTTTGTTTTTTAAAAAGTACTGTAAAATGTCAGTGGGTACCTGAGAAATGTCCTAGTCATAATTTTACAGTAACAAAAGGAGTAAAGTGCAGTTCACTTAAGTGCAGTTCTGCCCGCGATAGTATTTGTTACACTTCATATAGCCGACAGTGCATCTGGCCGTACTGTAAACAGACATTTATTTAACCCCAGGAAAGCCACATTATAAAATTCCTCAGAACTTAATTTTATGTTCCAATTTGCATTACCATCCCGATTATTTCATTTCAATAATTACTCTTTGCCAAAAAAAATACTGAAGAAATTCAAGGTATTGCTCTAACTGAAATTTTCTATGCTGTGTAAGCTCCAGAAGGTGACTCTTCATTAAGACAGCTTTTCCTGTGAATGCCTCCATCTTTGTGCAGGGTAAATTTATGTTCTCATTTCCTAATTGAAGCAGTAATGTTTCTTTCTTTAAATTACTTCTGTTTTCCCCTAGTAGCTATAACTAATAAGTAAGTTCATAAAACACCCTGTGAATGTCGCAAAACACAAATCAAACAATAGACAAAACCCAAAATAAAGCAGCACAAATAGACAAAACCAAAAATAAAGCAGCATATTCTAAAGAAATATGCCCAGGAGAAAGAATAACTCTCCTGCTCTATGGAACAATGTTTCAGGAGAAAAGTTAATGCAGAGGAAAACTAGATATGCATGTGAAATCAGTATGTATATATAAAAATTTACTAGAATAATATCTGAGCCTGTTCCAACAGTGAGAGCCTATAGTTATTAGAAGCAGGTGTAGCAAAAAGAAACATTTTTTGTAAAATCTGAGAACAGTATGAAGTTTCTTTTGTGTATATCATTAACATCAAAAAGCTAAAGTCTTTGACAGAGCCACAAGAATAAAATGTTATCTCTTTTTTTTCCCCCCCCAATGGCTAGGGGGAGGATGGAAGACAGAAAATGGAAAAAGTAGCCAAAGGATGTAGATCATCAACACCTTGAAAAGATGACCCGCTACTGGGCATGTTCCTTTTATTGGTTACCAAAATTAAGCAGCAGTGCAGATACATCCTCCTAGAGAATATTACATGAGAAATGAAAAGCAGAAAAAACTTGGTATAGGTTAAGGACATGAAAATACAGAGCTGGTATATACCTCAAAGGGCATACAGTCACTTGCACTGAATGCAAATGTTAGATGTTGGAAAATGGTAAATGTTAAAAAAAAAAGTTTAAAAGCTAAAAATGTTAAAAAATGTTAAATGTTGAAAAAGTGTGAAAATCTTAAAAAAAAATAAATCTGCAAAATATGACCAGGTCTTCCAGTGATATTTTCACAGCACAGTAATATATTTTAGGAACATGACTTTTAAATAGCTTTTGGTGACTTTCCTGTGCTGCCAAAATCCTAGTGCAGCTCTTATCATGCTGGTTTAAAACACTTGTTGTCAGATTAATTCACTACCTTTAGTGCGTAGATTTTTAGAGCTACGAATTGGAAGTCCTAAGAGGAACATTTTCTTCTCGGTGATTAAAAATGGGCTGACACTAACAACAGTGAGAATTCAGCCTGTAAGTTTCATGAATGAGAACGAAGAATGAAGGGAAGGACATTTGTATTTCAAAAGAAACACACAAAGAGAAAGGCTGTGACAGGCAAAGCAAATGTAATTAAGTCTGCGGTCACATAGTATTTGTCTTTTTATATTCATAGTGCATAACTTCAAGATCAGAAGTAATCTTGGCTTTCTGAATATGCAATATTGTTCTGTGAGGCTCTTCATTACTGGAACAGCATTAACCAGGGGCACAATGACACTGAGCAAGAGTTTTGTTAGTAAATAATACAAGGCAGTTCATGTATCACATTCTGCTTTTCAGGAGGGTAGGTCTTTCTGTTAAAACTCTGAAAGATGAAAGCTAAGAATTTATAAAAAGCTGATGCTTAAGACTGAAGTCTTTGCTGCAAAGACCTTTGCTGGTTAGATAAAAAAGACCCGAGACACGTGACAAAGTTAGGTACAATCTAACGATGAAGGTTCTGGAGCTGTATTCCAGTGGGTCTGCATTAGTATTTTAGTTTAGATCAGGAGTGCAATTTTAAAAAGAATCAAAAAGATATTCCTACTAATTGTGCTTTGGTTCATAGCAGTCTTGGGCACATGAAATGGATTCCCTCAGATGAAACTAAATCTGGCGAGGTGCTCCAACTGCTAACAGCTGTTCAGTCCACAGGACCAGGCGAGAGTTAATCTGAGGAAAGAACTTCCTCACAGCTCCTAAATACATATAAGAAGGATGTTTTGTCTTCAGCACCATCTACCCCTTTCTATACGTTTATTCATATTTGCACTCCTTATGTGTACAAAGCTTTAGCCTATCTGTCCAGCAGAAAAATGTTGCTCTTAAGTTAGAATTCACCCAACAGAGGAAGAAATAGTTTGCCAGATTCAGTCCCCTCCTGATTCTATTTAATCTTTCCTTATTTATAGAATCATAGAATCATAGAAAGGTTTAGGTTGGAAAGGACCTTGAAGATCATCGCATTCCAACCCACCTGCCATAGACAGGGACACCTCCCACTAGACCAGGTTGCCCAAGGCCACGTCCAGCCTGGCCTTGAACACCTCCAGGGATGGGGACTCAACAACCTCTCTGGCCAACCTGTTCCAGTGCCTCACCACCCTCAGAGTGAAAAACTTCTTCCTAATGTTCAATCTGAACCTGCCCTCCTCTAGTTTAAAGCCATTCCCCCTCGTCCTATCGCTACATGTCCTAGTAAAAAGTCCTTCCTCAGCTTTCCTGTAGGCCCCCTTTAGGTACTGGAAGGCCGCAATAAGATCTCCACAGAGCCTTCTCTTCTCCAGGCTATTAATCCTCTTCCTGTCCCAACATTCACAAAAGTTATTCCATCAACAGAATCATCTGCCTAAATATGTGTGAGAACTACATTAGAAAAAAATAACATTAGTTCTTGCCTGCATATAAGTATATCATACTTCTTTATGCTTTAAAAAAAAAAAAAAAAGAAAATAACAGATGGCTGCATTGGAAGAAATGTGCCTGTATGATCAAATTAGTGTTTTGTCTCATTTCGTTTTTTTCTCTCTTTTTCAGAATGTTTTTGTAGATAAACCAGCATTTCCAGAATACAAAGTTTCAGATGCAAAAAAATCCAAATTCATATTGTTGCATTTTAGCACTTTTAAAGCTGGCTGGGACTGGCTTATTTTACTGGCAACGTTTTATGTTGCTGTGACTGTACCTTACAATGTCTGCTTTATTGGCCATGATGAGCTGTCTACAACTCGAAGCACAACTGTCAGTGACATTGCAGTGGAAATTCTTTTTATCATCGGTAAGATATATTTGGGGTTTGTTTGGGATCTCTTTTTTGACGTTTAATTTTTTCACAGAATGCATATAGTAGAAAAGGCAATAATCATCGCTTTAATGATTTTAAAGAAAATCCATTTTAGCTGTACAGTTTGAGATTTTATCTGAACTTTAGATCACCTTTTTTTTTCTTTCTTATTTTAAATTGATTCAGATAGTCCTGCTGTTACTCAAAAGGGAACTTCGACTGTAGGAAGATTGAAAACCATTGTTTCACCCTATGGATGCCTAAACCCTTCCCAATGCAGGGGTGTGCCCTGAAATTACTATAGTGTTGTTCATAATGTACTTTTTTTTTTAATTACCTTTCACAAATACTTAGAAGACCCATGAACCACAAGATAAAAATCACTAGATTTTTAAAAACTAATGGCATAAGATTAAAACTCATGTTGCAATAATGTAAATGTACAATATCAATGTGCTATACTGACAACTGGCATAGAATTTAAGAGGCAGAGGTTGCAGCTTGTCAGCTGGCCTATTCTCTAAATTTTTTTATTTCAATGATCCATTTAATACTTATACCTTTAAAGAATTAAAGAGAAGACAAGGTCATGTCTAATAGTTGCTTTGTAACAAAGGAATTTTTTTTTTTTGTATTCTTTTTTTTTCATTTCTTTGTGAATATAGAAAACAATCCCTGACTAGAGTTACACAGATTTTCCCCGAGTTTTTATTGTTATAACACCATTCAGTGCTGTCACTGACAAACCATAGCTCGGATCTGTTGATAATAAGCAGGTGGAGAAGTTATTATTTTAAAGAAATAAGCAAAGTTGAGTATGTCTTTCTTGAATACAAAAAGGCTTAGGATGGGTTTTAAGAGAGAAAGAGAATGAACAAAAGAATAAAATCATCCTCAGATTTGAAACTTCTTTTTCTACTTAACCTCTGTCTATTTTTTTCCTGGAAAAATGTAGCTTAACTCGTATATTAAAAGCAATGTTATGATCTTCTGTAGGAGAACTAAAGACTGAAATGTCTTAAGTGATAAGGAACAAGTCACAATGTCTTTAGTTTAACAGAAGTTTTTCTCACAAAAAAAAGGTTGAAAAGTTTATGCCATTTCTCTGACAGCTTTACTGTAGGCAGTAAGACTACTAGGTGATGTGGCTGATGGAAGAATCAGACTCATGATGGATAAGTATATGTGTTTCTTCCTTCTGACATTGATTTGTCATTAGGTTTAAAGTCTAATTTTCCCCTTTTATGCTCACTATTAGACCTTGGTGGACTCTTATCATGGTAATACATGGAATCCACACTGAATGATAGTCAAGCACTGCAGTAAGAAACCGTCGTTCTGCAATGCAGATTGTGGAGGATTATCTTTTGTCTTGTGTAAAAAGTCAGGTTATGACTGTAGTCAGTCATATATTACTGCCCATTCCATTTTAAGGAATACAAAATGAAATAATTCCACGTGGTTTACCTGGGTATCTCTATAAAAACAGTAGACTCCAGGTTAAGATATTTTGATAATGAATGTATCTTTCAGCCCACGCCAGTGTAGATAACTGGTTTGTGCTATGAATGTTTTTATTAGAATCTGAGCACAAGAGAGTATCATCTGTATATAACTGATTTATGTGCTGTAGTATTCATTTGAAGCGAGACAGATGGTGCTCAGTGCTACTTTTCTGTTTATGTCCTTTACTGGAAATACAGAATTCTTATATCAGTAAGTCAAAAGCAATGGTATCTCTATGATCAATAGAGTAGCTGGGTAAGAAAAGTAAAAGGGAGAAGGTTTTCTGTAAATTTTACTTCCTATTTTCTGGTTAGAAATTTAGATCTATCAACCAGGAAATCAAACTATGGTTGTAACTAAATACATTCAAAGAAAAGTGAAGTACTAGAAAAGACTTTGCGTAGTTAAGTTACTGGTAAGCACAAACACTGTACTGTAGCATACCAATATTCCTCCCACACAGTTTCAATAATGGCTCTTTTTTCCCCAAAGACAATTATTTCTAAAGTTATTATATGTTTGTAATTTTGTGGCTCTGGGGAAAGGTTTATGGAGTATTTTCAGGACTTTTTCATACTGCATTTAAATCTCTGCAATGAATTTAAAGAAAACAGTGTGTTTATAGTCACCTCTCAACAGTCCCTTGTCTATTAAAATATTGAATGAATATGTCTCAGAACATGTGTTAGATTGACAGCATACATAAATTCAAGCATAAGTTTCAGGGCATTGTTGCACTGTGGCTCTGACAAACACATCTTTGATGGATGATCTATGTGCTTTGAGAAAAGTCAATGAGAAGCGTTGTGTAAAATTCTTTTTACGATGCTGCTACCTCAGAAAGTCAGTGGGGAGATCTGTGTAAAATGGGGCCTTCAGCTGTATTACAGCTCTGTAATCACGGATTGAGGTATTACAACTCTGTAATCATGGATTGGAGAAAAAAAGTCTATCTGCTTTGATTTTATTTGGATTTCTCAGAATGCAGAATAATATTCCTTTTACGCACATAACTTGCATAAACTCTTATTTGGACTTAACAAGGTCTTCATTTTTAGCTGTGTTATCAAAGGGAGCAGAGACGTGGCAACAAAAGGGACAGATGTCTGCTCATCAGTTCAAGGGAAATAATAGGGTAGAGGTTAAGGGTTTCCTTTAAGCAGAAGAGTTTGAATAAATCTAGAGGCTAAACAACTTTTAGGCTTATCCAATTTGTGATTCAGCATATGCTTAAGCATGATAAAAATACATATGGAAGTCTCCTACTGACTTGGGGGGCTTATAAGTAGGAGCGTTGATCTGAATTAAATTATGAGAAAAAAAGCACATCTAGCTGGAGGTTTCACTGCTTTGGCCTTTAAAGTTCTCTAAAATATAAATGGTAGATAAGCAATAATAATAACAACAACCCATTTTGTGATGTCTTTGGGGTTGGAGGTTGGAGAGGGAACATAATTAAGGCTTCTCAAATCAAGTTAAAATGATTTTTCACTTGATGTTTCCTTTATATGCCAGTGCTTTGATAACTTGTGTGATGTTATGTTTGAGTGTGCTTTCAGATCTCTTTTCCTCTGTAACATGCACGCTTTCTCTAGCATTCCTCTCTAAATTTTTTGCTTCTTCTGTTCAATGATAGTTTAAAACTCGTTTAGTTGTAGACTTTTTTGGCTGGTTTATGTATCTTAAAATAATAAAGAGGTAGAGAGAAAAGCTTTTTAACATTAGTGTATTTAAGCAAATACATAAATAATTATCTTAGAAAGTGTTACATCTGGTGAATGAGATTACCTGCTTTGTTGCACTATTTGCTTCAAAATTTGTGCCCCTTAATTCACATAGACAATATCTGGGTCCTTCATTTGTAGGTAGGTATGTCTGGGCAGCTAAAGTTTCAATATTTCTAAGAAGTATAGTGGATCTTGATTACTTTTCAATAATATTTGTAAAGTTTTCTCTCTTTTGGAGAGAAAAGCTGGGAGAATCTTTCTCCCAGTTCATTCCATTTTATTAGTAATAGCCTCTTGATTGCATAACTTTTATACTTCCATAACTATGCACATAGTGCTTTTCTTTCTGCAACTGTTTCATTCTAGTTTTCAG